>NW_026932751.1:17500-51988 GCF_032062105.1 Saccostrea cuccullata
GCTTCACTTTTTCTGGCCCAGTGGTTCTTGAGAAGAAAATTTTCAAAGATTTTTCCTATATATTTCTATATAAAACTTTGATTCCCCATTGTGGCCCCGCCCTTCCCCCGGGGGTCATTATTTGAACAATTTAGAATCTACATTATACCAGGATGCTTCCACATAAGTTTCAGCTTTTCTGGCCCAGTGGTTCTTGAGAAGAAGATTTTCAAAGATTTTTCCAATATATTTCTATGTAAAAATTTGATACCCCATTGTGGCCCCGCCCTTCCCCTGGGGGTCATGATTTGAACAATTTAGAATCTACACTATACCAGGATGCTTCCACATAAGTTTCAGCTTTTCTGGCCCAGTGGTTCCTGAGAAGAAGATTTTCAAAGATTTTTCCTATGTATTTCTATGTAAAACTTTGATTCCCCATTGTGGCCCCGCCTTTCCCCCGGGGGTCATGATTTGAACAATTTAGAATCTACACTATACCAGGATGCTTCCACATAAGTTTCAGCTTTTCTGGCCCAGTGGTTCTTGAGAAGAAGATTTTCAAAGATTTTTCCTATATATTTCTATGTAAAACTTTGATTCCCCATTGTGGCCCCGCCCTTCCCCCGGGGGTCATGATTTGAACAATTTAGAATCTACACTACCCTAGGATGCTTCCACATAAGTTTCAGCTTTTCTGGCCCAGTGGTTCTTGAGAAGAAGATTTTCAAAGATTTTTCCTATATATTTCTATGTAAAAATTTGATTCCCCATTGTGGCCCCGCCCTTCCCCCGGGGGTCATGATTTGAACAATTTAGAATGTACACTACTCTAGGATGCTTCCACGTAAGTTTCAGCTTTTCTGGCCCAGTGGTTCTTGAGAAGAAGATTTTCAAAGATTTTTCCTATATATTTCTATGTAAAACTTTGATTCCCCATTGTGGCCCCGCCCTTCCCCCGGGGGTCATGATTTGAACAATTTAGAATCTACACTACCCTAGGATGCTTCCATATAAGTTTCAGCTTTTCTGGCCCAGTGGTTCTTGAGAAGAAGATTTTCAAAGATTTTTCCTATATATTTCTATGTAAAACTTTGATTCCCCATTGTGGCCCCGCCCTTCCCCCGGGGGTCATGATTTGAACAATTTAGAATCTACACTACCCTAGGATGCTTCCACATAAATTTCAGCTTTTCTGGCCCAGTGGTTCTTGAGAAGAAGATTTTTTAATGACCCCACCCTATTTTTGTCTATTCTTGATTATCTCCCCTTGTGAGGGGACTTGGCCCTTTATTTTAACAATTTAAATTCCCCTTTACCCAAGGATATTTTGTACCAAGTTTGGTTGAATTTGGCCCAGTGGTTCTTGAGAAGAAGTCGAAAATGTGAAAAGTTTACAGACGGACAGACAGACGGACAGACAGCTAGACAGACGGACGGACGACGGACAAAATGTGATCAGAAAAGCTCACTTGAGCCTTCGGCTCAGGTGAGCTAAAAAGTGTACACACGAGAGAGCATTATTTGGGTAGTAACTGTTCAAATCTTATTGGATATTAATCCTCGTGTCCGTATTCTATTGGGTTTTTTTCTTATGGTTTTTTATTCATTCCAAATTTATTATATATTTAATATTTGCTGGTAAATTCAGACAAGACTGAAAACCTTTTGTTTTGAACCCATATTTTTGTCAATTTCTGTGATATAGCTCTTTTATTGTAGCACCTAACTTATTTGTTCTTAGCAATTAGGATACACACCTGTATATTTCAAAATACCTAATATTAAAATATATGAATACCTAAGTGCAAAAAAAAAAACCTGAATTGTGAAAACACAACTCAAAACATCTCAGACTCTGTTTAACCTTTCTTGAATAACAAAAATAAGTATTTAAGGAGAAACCTTTTTGAGTCATGACCAATTAATAATAAGCAAATGCCCATTACGTGTTGGGCCGACTGAAGGTATCCAACAGGCATTGGACAGGTGTCCAATACCTGTTGGGTTGTATTTTGATGAAGGGATTAAACTACCCAAAAAGAATTGAACATGTGTACATTGTCCAATTCTATTTGGGTTTCTTGAATCTCCTCATCAAAATACAACCCAACAGGTAATGGACACCTGTCCAACTCCTCTTGGATATCTACATCCCACCCAACAGGTAATGGACACCTGTCCAATTCTTCTTGGATTTCTTGAATTGTTTCATCAGAATACAACCCAACAGGTAATGGACATCTGTCCAAATCCTCTTGGATATCTACATCCCACCCAACAGGCAATGGACACTCGTCTAATTCTTGGGTTTCTTGAATCTCCTCATCAAAATACAACCCAACAGGTAATGGACACCTGTCCAACTCCTCTTGGACATTTACATCCCACCCAACAGGTAATGGACACCTGTCCAATTCTTCTTGGGTTTCTTGAATTGTTTCATAAGAATACAACCCAACAGGTAATGGACATCTGTCCAAATCCTCTTGGATATCTACATCCCACCCAACAGGAAATGGATACTTGTCCAATTCTTTTTGGGTTTCTTGAATCTCCTCATCAAAATACAACCCAACAGGTAATGGACACCTGTCCAACTCCTCTTGGATATCTACATCCCACCCAACAGGTAATGGACACTTGTCCAATTCTTCTTGGGTTTCTTGAATTGTTTCATAAGTATACCACCCAACAGGTAATGACATCTGTCCAAATCCTCTTGGACATCTACATCCCACCCAACAGGCAATGGACACTTGTCTAATTCTTGGGTTTCTTGAATCTCCTCATCAAAATACAACCCAACAGGTAATGGACACCTGTCCAATTCCTCTTGGATATCTACATCCCACCCAACAGGTAATGGACACCTGTCCAATTCTTCTTGGATTTCTTGAATTGTTTCATCAGAATACAACCCAACAGGTAATGGACATCTGTCCAAATCCTCTTGGATATCTACATCCCACCCAACAGGCAATGGACACTCGTCTAATTCTTGGGTTTCTTGAATCTCCTCATCAAAATACAACCCAACAGGTAATGGACACCTGTCCAACTCCTCTTGGACATTTACATCCCACCCAACAGGTAATGGACACCTGTCCAATTCTTCTTGGGTTTCTTGAATTGTTTCATAAGAATACAACCCAACAGGTAATGGACATCTGTCCAAATCCTCTTGGATATCTACATCCCACCCAACAGGAAATGGATACTTGTCCAATTCTTTTTGGGTTTCTTGAATCTCCTCATCAAAATACAACCCAACAGGTAATGGACACCTGTCCAACTCCTCTTGGATATCTACATCCCACCCAACAGGTAATGGACACTTGTCCAATTCTTCTTGGGTTTCTTGAATTGTTTCATAAGTATACCACCCAACAGGTAATGACATCTGTCCAAATCCTCTTGGATATCTACATCCCACCCAACAGGCAATGGACACTTGTCTAATTCTTGGGTTTCTTGAATCTCCTCATCAAAATACAACCCAACAGGTAATGGACACCTGTCCAACTCCTCTTGGATATCTACATCCCACCCAACAGGTAATGGACACTTGTCCAATTCTTCTTGGGTTTCCTGAATTGTTTCATCAGAATACCACCCAACAGGTAATGTACATCTGTCCAAATCCTCTTGAATATCTACATCCCACCCAACAGGCAATGGACACTTGTCTCATTCTTGGGTTTCTTGAATTGCATCATCAAAATACAACCCAACAGGAAATGTTTACTTGTCCAATTCTTCTTGGGTTTTTTGAATTGCTTCATCAGAATACCAACCAACAGGTATTGGACACTTGTCCAATTCTTCTTGGGTTTCTTGAGGATCTCCTCATCAGAATACTACCCAACATGTAATGGACACCTGTCCAATTCCTCTTGGATATTTCATCCCTTCAATAGTATATAAACTAAAAGGTATTGGACATTCTTCTTGGGTTACTCAAATTTTTTTTTCATAAGAAAGAAAACCCAATAGGTATTGGACATTGGTTCAACTCCTCTTGAATATCTACATCCCAGCATTAGAATAAAACCCAACAGGTAATGTTTACTTGTCCAATTCTTCTTGGGTTACTTATACCCTTCATTAAAATTGTCAAATTTGTCTTGGATATTTATACTCTTGCATTAGATTGCAAACCCAATAAGTGTGACATTTGCCTTCCCTTGAATTCAAATTTATCTGCATAAGCATACATAAGTCCAAAACACATTTAATACTTTAATTCTAACATTCCACATCTCATTCAGTGTACACTTTACAAATGATAGGAAATATATAGGCATTTTGTGCCTAAACTATTTGGCTTTTAAAGAATTTTATAATCATGTTTGCAAAATTTAAATTTAAATATTGGAACTAGGAGCAAGTCATTACAGGTAGAGCAAGATGCTGAAAACCATATTGATAAATAGATCACAACCTTGATAAAATATTTGCCTTCAGTTGCTAAGATTGTGTTGTATTATATAGAAACATTCTATAGTCCTGTTTATTACAGATATATGTACAATGCATATTTTCCCAGTAACAATAAAAATACTTCTGAGATGTAAAAGAATGGATTTAATAGTCGCTGATGTTAAAAAATATTACATGTATCTCACTAATCTGGTTTGGAAATCACAAACTTAGTTTTGAAGCCAATAAATCAGTGTCGCACCAGGAAACTCAGTTACAAGTACAATGAATGAATTCGTTGTATCAAAACTTTAAAATATTTGATGCACTATGTCCAAATCTTTTCAACAAATCGGGATAAAGATATTAAATCAAATCATCACTGTTATAAGTCTTAGAGTGAGAGAAAAGTCATTACATGCCCAAATTTTACATGTAAGGCTTTGATCCTATATTACAATAAATGTCAAAATGGTTTTATTTTGTTTCTGTTCCATACTTTCGTCTTCAGGGTCTCTCATGGCCTATACTGTATGATACCTCCATTGACCCTGCTCTTTTATATTGCCATATGTTTATCCAGTAGCAGTGGTTATGCTCAGGCAATCTTTGAAATCTTCCTCATTTCATGCATCTCCTTCAGTTGTGCTTCTGTCCTTTTTATTCATTCTGCAATTAGATAAAGGCATTTCTTTGCCGTATAAAACATGTTTTTCTCGACTACAGCAAGATCACCCTTTCTGTTGATCAAACCCAACCAAGAAACATATTTCTTATTCAAAAATATGTATTGATAAATAAAATGGAAGAAAAACTAAATTCTATCAACTCTTTTATGTTTCTTCTATGTCTAACTGCATCTTCATCCTACCCCCCATCTGCCATAATTTTATCAAAATGGAATCATCATTCAACACACAAAACAATGTTGCATATTAATTAGACAGTTTGTTAGTTTCTGATTGTTAAGAAGGAGATTTTAAAAAGATTTTACACCTATTCCTTGCAAATTTTAGGCTTCTAATGTAACACTATCAGTACATTAGGGGTCCATAATCTTCGAAAACATCTCTACACTTAATGATAAAGCTTTCACATTAGTATTGTTTTTAGCCCAATGGTTCTGCTAAAGAGGATTTAAAATTGACCCAAACCTTACTAACTGCTTTGAAATTATATTAACAGGGACAGAGACACACTTGACACTCCCACCCCCTTCCTGGGGTATGCTTTGTACCAAATTTAATTAAAATTGACTAAGCTGGATAGAAGTTGAAAATATGAAAAATTACAGTCAAAAAGAATATGAATAACTTTCACCACATCAGACATGATGTAGTGATTCTTAAATAAAATACACCTACAAGATGAAGCTGTTTTATTCCCTTGAAGTGGTGTCTAGTATTGTTTCTTTTCCTGTATGCCACCTCTATCAGAACAAAATGTTATGCACGTATTAACATAACCTATGACCGAATAGTACCCCAATATTTACTTTAAAATTAATTAAGTTCTGGAACCAACTCTCAGACGCCCTTACACTCTCTGTAAAACAAATGATTCAAAACTGGCAAAGGTAAAGGGCATCTGAAGAATATAAAATAAAATGATAGTACAAACAAGCAAACAGTGTGCATGAAAATGTTGGCAAACACTAGAAAAAAATACTAAGGTACTTTCTCAAACTCAACATGAATACTAAAGAGGTTTTATGTAGCTGTATTGCACATACCAAAAGCTTTCTTGCAGTTAAAGGTTGGTTGCCTATTAGTTATGTAGTATGTACAAGTTTTTCCCTCTATCTCTTCTAATTTAAGAAGCGAAAATGTCTCTAAAAATCTTATGGTTGGCATGAAGTATTCCTGATCATTTTACTGATTACTTACAATTGTCCTATTTCTGAGGGTCATCTTCTTCCGAGTGTGTTTTCTGCAATGTTCACAATTGAAGTTCCTGTTTGACCTGTTACATATTGAAAATCCTCAATTAACATGACTATGGTTTTAATTTCCATTGCAATTATTGATTACTTTTATAAAAAAAAATCTAAACCAATTTATTGTAACATAATACTTAGGAAAATATTGATGAAATATCAATGGAAAAAAGGAATCATTATCTCCAGTTATCCTAAAATCACAAGTAAGCATTAATCATATAAATTCACATATGTAAACCCATTAGCTTTGTGTGCTATTAAATCATAGTCATCGTTGTGCAATAAAGGAAATCAAGTACTAATCCACAGCTTGGTGGCAATAAATTACTATCCCCGAGTAAAAAAAACAAGCCCAAATATAGAGGCAAAAATTTAAAAGTAACATTGAAAAAAAAGTTCATCATGAAAAAAAGTCAGGGTATTAACTACAGATGATTCTTTTTAAAATTAAAGTTTAATTTGATTTTTGCTAGTAAAATTTAATCATATATAAAGTGATGATTTAAAAAAATGAAAAAAGATTTTAAATATTCCTTTTCTGGTCATTCACTAGTTCGTCTAATTAAAACGAAACAAAAATCATTTTGTTTTCATCTTGAATCATTTAAAGCCATATATGGCGTATGTACAATGAAAATTATTAGACTAAAATTATAAGAACTTATTATTTGTATCATTACTTTATATAAAGATAGAAATTTTCCGTAAATTACAAAATCTAAGTCAATTACATTATAAAGATATCAAAATTTAGTTTGGATTCTCGGAATTTTCTCAGACTTGGAAGAAAATACAAAAGATTTAAAAAAACACATTACAGAGAAGATAAAATCGTATTATTAGATGAAATGAGGCGTTCTCCGTGCTCCGAATTGTATGAAAAGTTTTAATTTAAATGTATTAACTATATTTCTTTACTTAATTTTGTATTTTTCAAAAATATTTTTTTTTTGATCAGTTACTCCAAATATGGCTTTAAATAAAAAGAACACTACATAATGCATGACACTTATCATTGAGTTGATTGAGTGAATGTATATAATTTAATAATGAGATATCTGTGAGGCATATATGTACATGCAAATATTGCTATATTAAACAAAGGAAAGGGGGGAATTCAAATTAGGAAGAAAAAGATCGTTTTTAAGTAAATCAGTCTGGCAGTATGGCAAAATGGATGCAGTTGCGGAGATTTATGGATAATAAGAGCATGCTGTCTGGAATATTTCCATATAGGGAATTTAATAGCAAAAAAAGTGAAAATACCGGTGGTGCTTTTCATGTATTACATGTGTATTTTAAAATTCCTAATAGCCCAAGGGGATTCCTCAGTGCAGAAAACCACTAGCCCAATCCTCGAAAAATGGAAGCCCCGGGTGTCGCGCGATGCTAATTACACACCCATCATGTGAAATAGTTATAGTAGCCCTATATTAATTTCAGTATTGTTTTAAATTAATTAAAACAAATGCCAAAAACAATAATTTAAAAAAAATCAAAATAAATCAGACACTCAAAATCAAAGACAGAAAGAAGTACTGTTTTGACTGGACGTTTTTCAGTAATACAATGAAATTCAATCTCTTACATATCAGATGAGATAAACTTACATACATTTATTTAGTTGTTGTCAATTATCCCATTTATCATCATCTCAGCTCACTTTGCGATTGTAATACTGTCTACATGAACCGATAATTTACAGCTGATTTATGAACACACAATTGTTAAAATTTTCATTTCCCTTTCCAATATACATTGTCAGAACATACTTAGTTGGTTACGATATAAAATTAAATAATTAACTTTTTCGATTTATTAAAGATTATCTAACAATATACGATCATTTACTAAATACTTCTCGCCCTCAAGAGAGTCAAAAAGACAGAGAAAATTCAAAATACATACAAGTGCAACTTAGGATTAATTGTTCCGATATATCTATTTTAATTTTGTGCACAATTGTTTTCAAAATTACATTAAAATCAATTTTCCTTAAACAAGAACCCAGCAATAGATAAATATTAATCGAATAAACTTACCTTTTCTCTTGTCAATCAGACAATCTTGTTGACATTAAGTGTTTCTTAGTCGTCATATTTTTTTCTATGAAAACAAACGTTGTTATGATCAGGATCAACGGAAGTTGATTTTCGGAACTCTCGAGAATTTAGAATTCCGAATGTAAAACTGAAACACAAAACACGGTGCGTCCGTGAAAGCAACTTTTTTGGACACTTTTTTGGACAAATCGTCGTGTCCAAGTTTTGTTGGGTACTAACCTGCAAATACCCAATTAGGGTGTTTTAAGCATATTCAGCGACACTTCTTATTGGGTATACCCAATAAGCAAATAGTACCCAATAAGTACAATCTTGGCATGAAAAATACCCAATAAATGCACTCTCGTAAACACGGACGGACAGACAGACGGACGGACGACGGACAAAATGTGATCAGAAAAGCTCACTTGAGCCTTCGGCTCAGGTGAGCTAAAAAAAATGTCTTAAATATTATGTGTTTAAATAATGAATCTTTTTTTTAATGTCGGAGCATCAATGTTATTTATAGAACAACCTGTGAATGTTGGAAAACCCCACATGTGCATTAAGAAGTGTATTGCTTTTACCGTTCATACTATCTGACAGCCATCAATTACATTTTTATGGTTTTTAATTAATATTTTCATCAACTACAAGCTTGATACTTAGTAATATACCAGTAATTAAATTGCAATGAACAAAAATTGACAGCTAGGCTATTGCATCATACCCCGTGCCACGATACGCACTGAGTTCACAACATTGAGTTGGCGGGAGATCGTGATCGCATTACCGCCATGCAAAAACGGCCCTAAGAAATCACCGCTTTTAGCAGCTGTTTAAACAGTTTGTAAGGTAAAATACATTTAATCTGTATTCCTACGAACTACAGTAGAACCCCGTTATTACGATGTTCACTTTGTCACGGTAAAATATCGTAATGCCGAGGGCAACGTAATAAAAGTTCCCAATAAAATCCAGTAAAACATCGTTTGGAAAACGTGTTATTGTATTAGGGGGTGTATTTTTCTCCTTCTATCTCCTTTTTATGCTCAAATTCTGCTATATACACTTAATTCATTGATTACTTATCTTTAAAACTTATTTTCATGATGCTATTTCTTCTTTTTCCATCATAGTAAAAGCATAGAGCACATTTTTTAATAGAAACTTCGACAGTCTTCTTTTAATTGCCACCATTTTGGATAACATGTACTTTCACTTTCGTTTCTATCCAGATAATGCGTTCGTGAAAATTTCAATGTGTTTGTAAGAAATTCAATATCTTTGTATTTTATTTAAAGTCATTTCTAAATAAACAGCAACATTTTTTTATTCAAATAAAAAAGTCAAAGTAAATAGACAAGCAATCTGTCAAAATAATTTTTTTTTAAATTACTGAACAGAGTTCAATTAGCAGTTCAGCAATTATCGATTTGTATTTCTGCTGACAACTGAGAGGTAGTCCAAGCCACTACCCAAGCTGTTAAAATGTTTGTAGTGGAGTTCAAATTTTGTCCTAATAATGTTTGATGCCCAAGCTGTTAATTCATGCAGTTTATTTGCAAACGAAATTACACAATATGTGTACCTGTGTACAGCATACATGCATAATATTAAATATACCCTTTTATTTATCACATTAAATTTATTAAACTAAGTATAAAATAAAGAATAAAAGAATTTTAAAAAATACAGAGATAGATAAAGAAAAAGCTAGATTTATGAGTAAACTTTAATTGTTTAGCAATGGCTTTGGCACCTCTCCAAATCTGCTGGGCTCGCTGGAACAGTCCAGGTGGGTGCAATCAAGCGTTACTAATCACCTAACTGCCCTGTAAGTTAACACTCTCTCAGAGCACAGGTGTTCCAATGTTTATTTAGCGTCTCCTTAAGTGTCTACCAGCAATCAATACTGAATAAACACGGAGTGAAAAAATTTTTGACATAATTTTTACATCGTAATACCGAGACCTGGCGTTTTTGGACAACGTAATAAACGGTTCTTTTTTGTATAGATTTGTTAAGAAATGGTTTTGTGCTTTGAATTTACAACGTAATAAGCGTTCTATCTTATAAAACCGTCACCGTAATAGCAGGTCTCTACTGTATCTGGCGCGATAACATACTCCCGACAGAGTTCTCTTTCTTTTATTTAGATCGACTTACCTAAACGGAGGCGCTGTTGACACATACGGTCAGAAGATATTCTTCCACATCCTCACAAGAGTTTATTCAATTTAGTTTGTTTTTTTTATTTGGTTTATCTTGTCTTCAGTAGCGAAAATTAAATGAAAATAACAAGGTTTTTGATTATAATAAGAACTTGGTGAGTAATTTTCACAACAAAGGTAGAATAGAATTAAAGAAAAGACGAGGACTATTTTATCTTGCTCATGTTTACTAGAATACACAGTGAACTCTTTGCCGTAAAAATACACCGGGAGCTATATGGCTTCGTAAGCCATAAAAAGTATTCAGTTGTAAATTATTAAAATAAAATAATGAAAACAGGTGTTATGTTCCCTATGTGCAATTTTCGAGCCATCCGAGAAGTCATTCGGAATACTACAGATGTTTTTAAGCGGGATTGATGTTGAAAAATTAAAGTCGGGATCGTTATTGAATAAATTAATGTGCATCATGGCAGTCTCTCCAGTTTGCCTCGGACGGTAATTTTCAAGCTGGGTTGAATTGCTCTCGAGTCTTATTCTTATAAACTGGTCAATCAGTACTGATCAATCACTCATCAGGAACAAACCTACTATCAAATTTTATTTTTAACAAACTTCTTAACTAAAGGTTAAAAAAAAGATGACAACGTATAAATATGTTCATTTACAATTTTATCATACTCTGTGGCTTTCCCATTCTTATGCTTCTGAACTTCATCAGCCGCTATTACTTCGTATCAGTAAAGCTGTATGAAGCCAGTTTCATACAATTAAAGATAAGAAAAAAGATTAAATAGTTGACTTTGCTTGTTTTTTTCCTTTTTATTTGTATGAAGATATTTTTCCCAATTTCAACCAAATATCGCTATTTTTCCCAATCTTGATGGCCCCGGCCCCTGAAATCAAAGAGTAAAAAAGTCCCTGCGATTACGCTGTTCCATTTAACACAAGAGGGAAAATTTGTTCGCTTGGCTTGCCTGAGTATGGAATGCAGACGATATGAGCTTTTGTTGCATTTAAATAGCCTTTTTAAATTACAAATTTGTAATGTGTATTGATTGATTTTAATGAATATACAATATCAAGATCATGTTCTAGTCTGGTCCGATTTATAGAAAAAAATACTTCTAACGGCAAATAATTATTATTTGATTCAGCATAGTTTTTTAACCTAATTCGAGTATGCTGAATCCGAAAAAATATGCTGGCCTTCATGAAAATGGCGTTCAAGAGGTCAAAATGGCGATTCAAAATGGCGGACATCCAATTTTTCTAATTTCCTCTCAATATCGTTCAAAAAGTAGAAATAATGTGTGAATATCTTACTGAGTGTAATACAAGTATAAAAATGATAATAGAATGCTAACATTATTAGTTTAATTCAGAAAATTTTGTCGTTTCTACACTTAATTCGAATTTTCTCTGATTTATTTGTCTATTGTTCTATATTCTGCTTTGTTCAGGATTTTACATTTGCAAACATCCATTAATACACTGCAGATTTGTATTATTTCCTCTACATCTCACTATTCTACAACTGAAAGATGGTGCAGCTGTAAGTTAAAAGTCAAAATCGAGATTCAAAATGGCGGATATTCCTTTTTTTCAAATTATTTCTTAATGTCGTTTACATAGGAGAAAAGATTTGTGAATATCGTACTGAGCGAGTACAATTTATTATGTAAAATTCCAATAGAAACTAATACTGTAGACGTACTTTTTTCCACTAGGTCATAATTCCATGGAATCTCAATTTCTGTTTAATCCGCGGGTAGAAAATTACGCGTATTTTCCAGATTGTAACTATATGCCTTACATTGATATTAAGTACACTTGGACAAATTTCCGCGCAAAACTTGTGACCGTGTACATAGCGTAAATTAATACCACGCGGAAAAAAGTACTTCTACAGTATGATCACTTTAAATCGGAAAATTTAGTCGTTTAAATTTAAAATATGTTAATTATCTGAAAATGGCGATTTGAATTTCGTAAAATACTCAAACTGCTGAATTTTGAGTCGTTTTGCAGAAAATAAATTACAGTTTGTTTTTTATATATCCAGTATATTATTTATTCCATTAAATATGAATAAACAAAATATACTAGAAAAGATTCATTTTTTTCTGGAAATAGTTAAAACAAACTCGACTTAAGAGTTTCCAAAATTTCCCCCTCGTATTTGACCGTGTTCCAAAGCCTTTGAGCCTCCGGGGGTCCACCTAAAATCACGCCTGAATCCTGTCTTTATCATCTCGCATTTATACCTCAATATCCCTCAGCACACCATCAAATATAACTGAAGAAATTCTTGTCTGATTTCATTGAATACTTTATTCTAGCTTATTAGCACTTATAAGAACTTAGTATTATCCCCTAACATCTATTCCAGCTTTATTTGCTATGTGTTTCAGTCTGTCTTCGGAATTTTGGTATCTTCAACACTCAAGTAAAATGGTGCCCTGTGTCAAGGATGACAACCCACTTGGTACATGTACGTTAAAGATCTTTTCTCTGGAGTTTGAAAAAGAGTAAGCTCACTGGGGACTGCCAAAGAAACCAAAATTCTTCAAAAACCGATTATTTAAACTGATAGTCTGTTAAATTTTAAAGTTAAAAGTCTATTTTGATTTCCAAAACCTTATGCAAAATAAAGACAAGAGGCCCAGGGGCCACAGCGCTCACCTGAGCACATCAGGCTTGAATTTACTCCACCCCCCCCCTTCCAGGCGTTCATCATTTGAACAAACTAGAATCTAAACTACCTGAGGATGATTCCATATAAATATCACTAATCATAGCTTTGAAGTACTTGAAAAGAAGATTTTAAAAGGTTTCCCTATATATCCCTATGTAAAACTTGGGTCGGCCATTTTGGCCCCACCCTAGCCCCATGGGTCATGATTTGAACAAACTTGAATCTACACTACCTGAGGATGATTCCACATGAGTTTCATCTTTCCTGGCCCAGTTGTTCCTGAGAAAAAGATTTTTAAAGATTTTTCCTATATATTCCTATGTAAAACTTGGGTCGGCCATTTTGGCCCCACCCTAGCCCCAGGGGTCATGATTTGGACAAACTTGAATCTGCACTACCTGAGGATGATTCCACATGAGTTTCATCTTTCCTGTCCTAGTGGTTCTTGAGAAGAAGATTTTTAAAGATATATATTCTTAGATATTCCTTTGTAAAACTCCACATGAGTTTCATCTTTCCTGGCCCAGTGGTTTGGAGAAGAAGATTTTTTAAGATTTTTCCTATATATTCCTATTATAACTTGGGTCGGCCATTTTGGCCCCACCCTTGCGCCAGGGGTCATGATTTGAACAAACTTGAATCTGCACTACCTGAGGATGATTCCACATGAGTGTCATCTTTCCTGGCCCAGTGGTACTGGAGAAGAAAATTTTTTTAAAATTTTCCTATATATTTTGTTTTGGATTTTGGCCCCACCCTTGCCCCGGGGGAATGAACAAACTTGAATCTACACTACCTGAGGATGCTTCCACATGAGTTTCAAGCGGTTCTGGAGAAGAAGATTTTTTAAGAATGCCATTAATTTTTAACAAATTCATGATTAAAAAATCAGAATCCCCTTAAACTTTGTGCCGCCCTTGAGAAGAAGATGAAAATGTGAAAATACAACGACAATGAAGACAACGACAACGACTACGACAACGACAACACGACAACCGGAAAAGTGACGGCTGTACTAAAAGTACTGTGAGTAATTAGTTCACTAAATGATACCCCCGTCTCCCATATGAATATAATAATGACAGTGTCAATGTTTTGCTAAGTGCAACCCAAAATATGTGTTGGATCAAAAAGTAAAATAGGAGGTGTCCAATGGCGATATGTAATAAAGATTCTTTGAAAGTTTATCAAATTTCATTCAGTGGTACGAGAGGAGTTGCTGATAAGAGATGGGTACCCCAAAGCGTAAAAGACGTACGGACATACCGATTACTTTATACCCGCCCGCTTTTCAAGCTGAGGGGGGGGGTTAAAAAATCTATGATATTCAAGACATGTAGCTCTTTATTTCGTGACCGCATATTGATTTGTTGTCTTTTAGAGTAGAAAGGTCATTCTATTAGCAAGAAAATTCTCAAACTTTATCATCTAGAATCAAATTGTGTGCATATTTTGGTGAGAAAAGTTGTATAATTATGCAATTTAAGTGCGCCTGAAGATTCATCGTGGTTCCTATATTTTCTTGAACACCACAAGAACTTTACAAGGCAACTTGATCCACACTTCTTTGTCAGGATAGTGCAAGGTTGTATCAAGAATCGAGGGAGGATTGAACACAAACATTTTGTTCTTTCAGATTTTGTATATTTCATTTTTTTTTTAATTTATATACACCGTTCAATACAAAATTGGTGGAGGAGGACCGTTCACAACATGAAATATTTGAGAATGCAGTTGAATTTTTGACTGAGAATAACAAAATGCAAATGTAGGGACACAGAATCACAGCTGGACAATCAAGAAAAATTATGGTTTATGTATATTATACTGATAATTCTTAATAAATATGTTTATATTTGGATATTATAATATATTCAGATTTATATGATGTAACAATTACTAGCCCTCTAATTGGTCGTGGTTCATAATTTTAAAAATCATACTAAGTTATGTTGCACTAGACCTTCCACATGAAAATAAAACTTTTTTTTTCTACACTGGACTAAAATTAGATCAAAATTTCCAACAACTGATATGATTTAGCAACCCTCGAACTACAATGTTCACTCGCCTTAATGACTGCTCTTGGGGTAGCTTAATTTTCAATTGTCCTCAAAACAGCAATTATTCTATGATATTATTAACTTTTTATAGGAAGAAGCACGGTAAGACGGGTAATAGGTAAAATTTCTTCGGCATTGTCGTCAAAAATTTACCTTAATAATGGAAGTAATTAAACAAAAATCCGTGTTATAAAAAACCTAAGTCATTAATAAAAATATCCTTCAACTTTCATTACATATTTGAACATTATTTCATGAATAAAGAAAAACCTGTATTTATTTTCTGCAAAACAAATCAGAATTAAGCAGTTTGAGTATTATGAAATCGAGCGTATAAAACGTCATTTCAATTGCCATTTTGAGCTAAATAACACGTTTTAAATTTAAACAACTAAATTTTTCATTTTAAAATCAGAAAATTGTTCTTGGCACCAGAAAGGAATTTCCAAAAAATCTCTTGATAAAGTGATCATATTAGTGTTCTTAGTTAGTAGTTATTAGTTATAAGTTTCACAGCGATATCTTTTACTGCGAACAAAATGTCATTTTAAAATCAGAAAATTGTCCGTAACTTGGCACCAGAAAGGAATTTCCAAAAAATCTCTTGAATGAAATAACTTCGGATAACAACACATTGTTCCTGCAAATGTCATGAAAATCCATCCAGTAGTCTTGGAGAAATTGCGTGCACAAAATTAGATGGTCAGAAAAATAATAATAATAACGAGCTCAGGCGAGCTTCAACGCCTTTTGAGCTGGAAAGATTTAGGCTCAAAAAAGCAATTCAGCAATCCTTCCTCTACCTTCACTGAAAATCTCAAGTCAATATCTTTATTTGTTTTGGAGTGAATGCCAGGACAAGCTGACCCTCTAAAAATCAGTAAATCGCCCATATCTCACGACCGGAAGTGACGGCGTACATATAAAAAATTTCCAACTAGAACTGTCCAGTAGGGACAAATACCCCCGCTGTGTTTTTTCAGAGTAGGTGCCAATTCACAAATATTTTATGGATCTATTAAGAGGTGTTCATTTTTTTCGGGTGAAAATATAATTGCATGCTCATTAATTTTTTTCAATTTATGAATCTAAGGTGCAACCAAATAAAACATCAATACTAATACACTGTAACAGTTTTTTTTTTTTAATTTCATTAAAAAAAGAAATTGCAATTATTTGTCATGCTACTCTGAAAAATAATTGTTGAAAAAAGAAATATTATACAGAATCAAATTAATATTTATAACTTTATATCAAATTCATTTTAAAAATAATAAAGTGCCCCACCACAGCATTATACTTCAGTCAAATATTGTTCATTCAATTAATATAAACAGTTTAGAGTGTGAGGAAATCATGGCAACCTTTAAAAGGATTTCCATAATTTTTTTTTTATTCCTTTTGATATGTGTTTAAACTTAATTATAACAAATAATCATCAAATGGTTGCATTTATGATAGCTTGACAAATGCTCACCCCCACAAACAAACACATATGCATATATCTTTCATGTGGTACATGATGCTCTGAAATTTGTTACTTGATATTTTAATTTTGTTTTTTAAATATATCAATTTGACTAATTAGTATACTTAATCTATAACAAATTGATTTTAGAAATAGAAGGCTGACCATCAAATGACATATGCTATTTAAACTGACCAGCAGTTCCTCTGTCTAATTCCCAAAGGACCTTAATCAGAGATAACAGCTAACAGAAATAATTGAGACAGCTAGCTTTCCTACATTGAACTCATTAATTAATCTTTGACTGGATGCATGTCCACTGATAAATGCCAAGGGATGCAATTTTCTGTTATCAAAATTCTCCTTGACCAGTGCTTCATAATTATACCCTTGGGAGAGGTAGATTATCTCTTATAAAATAACATAAAATTGATATGATTGCTGTAAAGTATATAATGAAAAAATATTATTTTCTTAATTTAACATTTTTTAAACAGGGATACAGAAACACTCTTACATTTTTGGGATTGTGTAATTCAATGGTAAAAGACAGGTTTCTTTTTAAAATTTCACTTAAATTAAATGTCACGGTGACCTTAAAATAGGTCATGACACACCTTCTACCCAAGATGCATCAACTGTCCAAGTTTGATGATTGTCAGTCTAATAGTTTTCTAGTTACGAGCCAAACAAAACCATAAAAGAAAAAAGAAAAAACACCTGTAAAATGCAGAAAAATTTTCCAATCATGATGAAAATACCAGGTGCACAACTTCATATGGTGAATAATAAGTGTACAAATTTTCAGACAAATCCATCCACCAGTTTCTGAGAAACAGTCCGGACAAAATCTTGTCTACAGACAGACAGACAGACAGACGGACAGACGGACAGACAGACGGACATGCTGATTCCAATATACCCCCCTAAACTTCGTTTGCGGGGGTATAATAAGGTTCAGATCAATATCTATCAGATCTGAAAGTTTCGTGAAAATCGACCAAGCCGTTTCCTAGAACTCGCGTGCACAAAAATCGGTAAGAAAAAAAAGAATAATAACTAGATGAGATCTCGTTGCGAGCAACGAGTAGGTCTTCCGTTGAATTTTTCGATAAGATGAGATGTGATTTTGACTGAGATATTCGTTAAAAGAGAATGACATTAAATTTTCCTTCATTTAATTTAAAGTTTCTGATTTTTATCATGATATTCTGAACATCTTTTGTTCAATATGGCTCATAAAAATACTCCCCTTTTCGAGACGTAAAGCAAAAAAAAAATATAGCATTTTGGCCCCTTGCAACCCCATATTACGTAAGATATGACCAAAATTTTATAATATATTGTTGCAAATCGTAAAGATGAATATATGCTTCTGTAAGGTATCACAAAATATTAGTGATGGAACGATTGTCGGCGACAAAACGATTGTCGGTCATTAGAAGCTCTTCGATGCTACTAATCGATTATAAAATAAATGTCGCCGACATCGCTAACAAAAAATAAAATTGTCATACTTTAATTTTATTACCAAATCCAAGTGCAAAGAGCATAAAAGTAGTGATGAATGTTGAAAACATGGAAGGATCCCGTGTCTTGTTGATACTTTTACCGCCATGATTAAATATGGGGTTAGACTAATACCAGGAAACGGTAAAATTGCAAGTAAAGGAAAAACATAATTAGTCTAGTCAATGTTTAAACGTAATTCACGCATTCTCAATTTATAGTCCCAAATCGACTTTGGGAAAAGTCAAAAAATTTTGTGAACTGAAACTAACACTTTTATATGTCATTTGAAACATGAAAATGTATAGTTATTAAAAATCACAGTTTGATTTACATACTTCATGCTGTATTTTGTTGACTTCCTTCGAAATGAATGCGGTTGGAGGGCTAATTTTACACCAAGATATTTACGTGATGTTGAAAAGCCATATTTGGAAACGAAAGAATTTTTTTGAAAATACAAAATTAAGATAATACACATCGAATTTTGTTAACTATAAACATTTATGAAACCGTTTAAGCACATTTGTAAAAGAGTGTGGAATCTTTGATTTAATTATTAGTAAAAACAAAACAGGCATAATTTTCATTTAAATGAAATTATTTTTTTTTATTTTAAAAAGTTTTTATCAAATCTGACGATAAGCTAAATAATGACAATATTACCTAAAATGCTTCATTATTTGATTATTTATTAATCTATTCAGAGAAATGCACATTATTTAAAATATCAGCAGGTAAAATATTTCGCCATTATCTGATTACGAAGTCTTTATTTAATATCACGTAAATATCGCACATAGATATCATACAAAAATAAAAGTATATTCGGGAAAAAATGAATATATTTATTTCAAATTATTGAATTTTATGAATTTTCTTATCTGACAAAGGGTTCAATTGAAAATTCAAGTTATGACTTATCTATAGAGGAATCATTTAATTTATGCCTCCCCCCTCCTTCCATCATTTAATCTGTTGATTATTTCAAATGCTTAATTGCTTGTGAAAATCTTTATCGTCAAATCTCTAAAACAAAACAAAGTTACCCCCACCACTCTTAAAAAGGTTTGTTAATAATTACAGTTGCAAATTATATGTGCTCTATAGAGCAATATACGTACATTCTACAATAATATAAAGTAAATTGAATTTTCTGTACCATAAGCATAGACCATACGTTCTAGGTTCTATGTCTAAGCAACAATTTAAATGGGAAAAATTAGGTGCACAATTTAATACATGTATTTCTTGCAAAGCAACAAAAATGGAAATGGATTCAATTTCGACCAGTTTCTTGACATCCAACACCCACAGCCGTCTTTTTTCTTTAACCCGATGTGGAAGCCCCCCCCCCTGCAGTGCAGCGCCTATTCTGTGGAATTATATATTTCCTACGAAAAATGATGTTTTCTTCTTCAAAATGTTTAGTATGGTATACAATTTAGGTGTATATAACGATTTTTTAAGTTGATGATACACTATCAGTTCAAACAAACAGCAAAATACAAACTTTAAGAAAGTTTTGTTTCACATTTACGTCCTGAATGCAATTTTAACCAATTGCTCACAATGGAATCATTCGAACATTAAACCACAATTCTACTTGTGAATAATATTATGTCAATTCAATTTTCAAATCACACGGATGCATAAGATTTTGTGTAAAAAAATGTTCACCTTTGCATGTGCACTTCCATTTGCATTTCTGCACCCTTGTTACAGAAAAAAAAATGCCATTTTAAGAAACAGTGTATTTCTTCATGTTTTTAGATTTTAAATCATTCAGATTCACTCGCAAATCTGTTCAAACAGCTTTAGAATTTAATTTTGATTTACTTTAAAATATGGTAACGTAAATATTGGTAACGTAAATATCGGTAACGTAAATATCTTTCTGAGATTTATCGTAACTTTTAATGCTGTTGTTTAATTATTTCGCTGTTAATTAAAGGCATATTCTAGTGCTTGAGTGTAAAGCAATTTGATCCATAGGAAACAGTGTAGTTCTCTTACTTAATTTGTGAATAAATACTAACACGTAAATATCGATGAATTTTTTAACCATTGGACTTATAAGAAAAGGGGGGCTATTTTTTTATAAATACAGAAAAACAGTGTCTTTTTTACCATTCCATGCAATAGAAGAGGTGTTCATGATGTTAAAAAGTTACAACTTAATCCTTTTGAGTCAGTTCAGCAATCCTTTAAGTCCTTTTGAATTTCCAAATAGAAAAGTAATAATTTTGCGGTGACATCAAAATTTGATAAATATATTCAAATTTTTAAAAATTTGTGACACGCATATGTGTGAAGGGTGTGATATTTAGAAAATATAACTCAAATGTAGGACAATCATATTCAGAAAAAAATATTTAAGTGATTTAAAACTTCTTTTTGGTTTAAAATAAAAACTACACTATGATCGGCGACAGTAACGTAAATATCGATTTCTGCTATAAAATGCGATTTTCGCCTAAGACAATCATTCAAGTTACAACAAACAAATGTTGTATTTTAATCAACAACCAACAATGGTTCATATGACTGGCAGAAAATAAAATTTATTAGAAATATTACATTACTTAAAACACGGTACATTATTTAAAGCGAATTGAGACTATAATTTGAGAATCAGTGAATTATAATCATAAATACAAGTCTAACTTCTGGATAATTACATTTACAACTTGCAATTTTAACTAATTAAAACTAATTTTAAGAAATAAATACGTACATGTATTAAATGAAAGGTGGGACTAATACAGTACAAGCCGTTTATTATCATAGCTTATTTGTCAGGCCAAAACTTTATAATAACCGACTATGATAATAACCATAGACAGCTGAAATTCATCTCCGAGGTCTGACATGAACATGACTTGATAAATAACATGCCTGCCGTTTTTACACTATATAAAATAAGTGTTAAAGCATGTAATTTCATATTTTTAGGTTTATTTTGAAATACAAGTTACCTAACATATCATTTTACTTTTTTACTTACTGCTTCAACATTTTGTATAAATACATTCACTTTCTTAAAGCTTAATAATCTCCGAACTCAATCTTCTAGATGTCTTGGCATCCATCTTGTTTACTTTCATTTTGATCTACTTTCGTTTTTAGTTCCATGATCAATTCAATCTATCAATAATTCGTTGGGTGTTTTTTATGTTGCATATTTAATAAAACACAACAAAAAGAGAAAATGTCTTTTTAAAAGTAAATAAAAATTACATAAAAACGTACAAACGAAAAAACATTTAGATACAAAAATGTAAGTTCAACATTTCAGCATGACACAACTTGCTTACCAATTACACAATATTTACAGTATCAAAATAATGTAAGAACATAACAGCACATGCATTAAAATTGTTTGTTTAATTTTTTCTCATTTTTTTTCAACCTGGAAGTGAACATATTCAAGCTATTAAGTGTCAGGGAAAAATCATCTCAAACACAAGCCCCGTTTTTTTCTTCTTTGCACCCAAGCGCTAATTTACACTTAATGGTGCCGTATAATTGAAATTAATTGATACACTGATGAGCATGTAAATCAAAGCCGCTTGGACAGACTGGTTAAAAAATTTAACATCACTTCTTAATTAATTGGACAGTTTATAAATGTTATTAATTATGAACATTGATCAGGCAACAAGAATAAGAAAGCTTGGGTTAATTGACACTAAATCTAGATTCAACACATTTTGGTAAAACACATTTATTATCAATGTACAATTCAACAATTAAACAAAAGAAGAAAATAAGATTGTGAATGGTTTCCTGTTGTTGTGTAATGTACTTTGTGAAATAAACAAACTTAGAGCCATCGCTCAGGTAAGTGCGCTGGAGTGTGACTAATCCCCCTCAGTCAAGCCATTGTGTATAGACAAGCGACAGTGCATGGGCCACAGGTGTTGACAGCTGTTATCTTTTGTTTTGTTGATTGTCTCAAGAGTGAAAAAGGTGTGAAAAAAATATTACGGACGAAAATTTTCTATTATAGTAACTGAAGTACACACTTTTACCTATGATAATAACATAAGAAATTAACATTGAATTATTAAGAAATGGTTTTGTGTTTTAAATATCTATGATAAAAAACGGAGTATGATATAAAACCGGTGTTATAATAAACGGCTTGTACTGTATCAGTAAAATACCCATTCCATTGGACTTTATAAAAAAAAATAAATTCCCATTCTGTTTCAATAGTCCTTTATTGTTTAAAGTGTACAAAATACTATTTTCCACTTTTTAAAAAAGAAATTTCAATTAACATTTGAATATTTTATGTAAGCAAATGGTTTTTTTTTTTGTAAAGTCTGACAGAAATCTGAATAAGTTTTAACTTTTCTATATTAATTTTATTAAAGTTCAAAATTTCGATTAAGATCGATTATTAATCGATTATGCTCAGCCGATTATTACCAATAATCGATTATGATTTTTTTCCGATTCCCCATCACTACAAAATATTGATCATTAAAGAAGTACAGATGCAAGACATTTGGCCCCTTTCAGCCCCTAATTTAAGGAGTCTACCCCTTTTTCTTGATACCAAATGAAAGGTCTTGTGATTTCAAAGACTTTTTGTTCAACATCTATTCAGAGATTTCTTTTCCTTCTGGAGATTTTTGCTGAAGATCATTTTTTTAGCAAATTTTTGAGTTCATTGCATTCGCAAAAATATTTTTCTTAAAAATAAATTACCAATAAGAAAATGTAAACAAAGCAGTGGTCATTCGCAAAATTTTGAAATGTAAAAATTAATCAACAACATTTTGACCCAAATTCGCAAAATAAAATCGACGTAAAAATTTCCAGATTAACGGTATGCTTCATATAAATATTTAGGGGCCACCCCAACAAGTCCTTAATGGGGCCGTTTTACAAAAATTCAAAGTATGAATATTTTTTAGAACATTATTCTGACCATCTTTTGATCAATATTGCTTATCAAAATATTCCCCCTTTTTTGAGATATAAAGCGTCAAAGATTTGACATTCTGGCCCCTTGTGACCCCTAATTACGTAGCATATGATCCAAATTTTATCATATATTGTTGCAAATTGATAAGATGAATACTTTTGCTCAAGTATTGTATAACAAAATATTGATCATTAGAGATTTATAGATGAAAGACTTTTGGCCCCTCCGAGCCCCTAATTTGAGGGGTAAGCCCCATTTTCTTGATATCAAATGAAAGGTCTTGCGATTTTGAAGATTTTTTGTTCAACACTTATTCAGAGATTTCTTTTCGTTGTTGAGATATGCTGAATGGAAATATTTAGGGGCCACCACTACAAGTCCCTAATGGGGCCATTTAACAAAAATTTAAAGTATGTATATTGTTTAGAACATTATTCTGACCATGTTTTGTTCAAAATTGCTTATCAAAATATTCCCCCTTTTTGAGATATAAAGCGTCAAAGTTTGACATTCTGGCCCCTTGTGACCCCTAATTACGTAACATATGATCAAATGATCAAAATTTTATCATATATTGTTGCAAATCGTTAAGATGAATACTTTTGCTTCATTAATGTATAACAAAATATTGATCATAAGAGAGTTATAGATAAAAGACTTTTGGCCCATCTGAGTCCCTAATTGGAGGAGTCAGCCCCATTTTCTTGGTATCAAATGAAAGATCTTGTGATTTTGCACATTTTTTTTTTTCAATATGTATTTACAAATTATGAACAGGTATGAAGATATGAAACAAATTGTGTGAAATTTTTTGAGATATTTCTGAGACATTTTTTCGGGCCCTACCGAGCTCCGGCGCCTTTGGCGCTAGAAAGATTTGGAGACCCAATTACAACTCACCAAACCTTCCTTTATTTTCACTGAAAATCTTAAATCGATATCTTAAGTCGTTTCGACCATCTTTTGTTCAATATTGCTTATCAAAATATCCCCCCTTTTCGAGATATAAAGCGTCTAAGATTTGACATTCTGGCCCCTTGTGACCCCTAATTACGTAACATATGATCAAAATTGTATCATATATTGTTGCAAATCGTTAAGATAAATACTTTTGCCTCAGTAATGTATAACAAAATATTGATCATTAGAGAGTTATAAATAAAAGACTTTTGGCCCCTCTGACCCCCTAATTTGAGGGGTCAGCCCCATTTTCTTGGATATCAAATGAAAGGTCTTGTGATTTTGAAGTTTTTTTGTTCAACACTTATTCAGAGATTTCTATGCGTTGTGGAGATATGCTAAATGGAAATATTTAGGGGCCACTCCTACAAGTCCTTAATGGGGCCGTTTTACAAAAATTCGAACTATGCATATTGTTTAGAACATTATTCTGACCATCTTTTGTTCAATATTGCTTATCAAAATATTCCCCCTTTTCGAGATATAAAGCGTCTAAGATTTGACATTCTGGCCCCTTGTGACCCCTAATTACGGAACATATGATCAAAATTGTATTATATATTGTTGCAAATCATTAAGATAAATACTTTTGCCTCAGTAATGTATAACAAAATATTGATCATTAAAGAGTTATAGATAAAAGACTTTTAACCCCTCTGAGCCCCTAATTTGAGGGGTCAGCCCTATTTTTTTGATATCAAATGAAAGGACTTGTGATGTTGCACATTTTTTCTTCAATATGCTTTAACAAATTATGAACAGGTGTGAAGATATGAAACAAAATGTGTCAAATTTTGGGAGATATTTCTGAAACATTTTTTCGGGCCCTACCGAGCTCCGGCGCCTTTTGCGCTAGAAAGATTTGGAGACCCAATTACAACTCACCAAACCTTCCTCTATTTTCACTGAAAATCTTAAGTCAATATCTTAAGTCGTTTCGGAGGAGTTTCCAGGACAAGCTGACCCTCTGAAAATCAGAAAATCGTCCATATCTCACGACCGGAAGTGAGATAATCAAAAAGCAAAAAAACCTATCAAGATCAATTGAATATCTTTCAGATCTGAAAGTTTGGTATAAATCGGACGAGCCATCTCTAAGAAATCGCTTGCACAAAATCGGTTGGAAGAAAAATAATAATAATAATAGGGAAAAAGAAACCGAAGAATAACAAGAAGGTCTTCCGTTGGAGACGGAAGACCTTAACTAGATGAGATCTCATTGCGAGCAACGAGTAGGTCTTCCGTCCGATTTTTTGATAAGATGAGATTGATATGATTTTGACTATTATCTTTGTTTAAACATAATGATTTCAAGCTTTCTCTCTTTTGATGAAATCCTTTTGATAAAGATAACATTATCTAATAGTAATAGATGAATGTCTTAGCCCTTATTTAAGGGGTCAGACCATTTGTCTTCATATCAAATGATAAGGCTCGTGATTTGAAAGATTTTTTGTTCAATAAGTATTCATAAATTTCTCTTCCTTTTCAAGCTATGTAAAATAGAAATATGTAGGGGCCAGCCCTTCAAGTCCTTAATGTGGTCGTTTTGCAAAATTGAATGGTTGTATATTGGTAAGAATAAGATTCTGAGCATCTTTTATTCAATACTTCTTATCAAAATATTTCTACTTTTCGAGATATAAAGAAGCAGAGAATTAGCATTTGGCCCCTTATGGCCCCTTATTATGTAACATATGATCATGTTTTTACAAAATATTGTTTCAAATTGTTAAAATAAACATTTTTGCTTCAGAAATGTATAACAAATTCTTGATAGCTAAAGAGTTATAAATCAAAACGTTCTGGCCCCTCTATGCCCCTTATTTGAGGGGTCAGACCCTTTTTCTTCTTATCAAATGAAAGAACTTGTAATTCTGAACAACTTTTATTATATATCCTTTAACAAATTATTTACTGGTACAAAGATATCAAAGAAAACGTATCAAAATTAGCGAGATATTTGCGAGTCTATTTTTCGAGCCCAGGCGAGCTTCAAATCCTTTTGCGCTGGAAAGATATAGACTCAAAAAAGCAATTCTACTATCCTTCCTCTACTTTCACTGAAAATCGCAACTCAATATCTTCATTCGTTTTTTAGTGATTGCCTGGACAAGATGACCCTCTGAAAATCACAAAATCGTCCATATCTCAAGACCAGAAGTGACGACGTACATATAAAAAATTTCCAATAAGGTTCAGACCAATATCTATCAGATCTGAAAGTTTCGTGAAAATCGACCAAGCCGTTTCCGAGAACTCGCGTGCACAAAAATCGGTAAGAAAAAAAAAGAATAATAGGGAAAAAGAAACCGAACGAAAACAACGGAAGACCTTAACTAGAGCAAAGCTCGTTGCAACGAGTAGGTCTTCCGTCCTGTTAGAACGGAAGTAACTTTCATTTATTATAAAAATGTTTAATAACACCCAAAAATGGTATAATTCCTCTACATCTATGTTTATTAATGCAAAAATAGGCCTTTTTTGCTACTTCCAGTTTGACCGGAAGTGATGCCGATGGTCAGAAAATTTTTTTTTATGCTCCCAGTGACATATGTTACCCAAAAACTTGTCAAGAACAGCAAAAATACGTGTTTTGTGACTACTTCCGGTTTGGCCGGAAGTGACGATGTCGGACGTATTTTGACGACTCCAATAGATTAAGCTTGACATTTTGAACAACTTTGCTTCTTTGACGTATCACAAATTCTCAATACGTTTTGAGATATAAAGAAAAAACTTTCGGCCCCTCTAGGCCCTTTCTTTTAGGGGCCAGCTCTTTTTTCGAGATATCATTTGAAAGATCTTCGAATTCTACACTTCTTTTGTTCTATATATTCTAACAAAATATTTCCAGGTGAAATGATATTGTAGAAAAGGTGTAAGAAAATTTGAAATTCGCGGTAGGACTATTTTCGGGCCATAGCGAGCGCCGAAGTGCGGCGTTTCCGGAAAAAGCAAAATGCGAAAGGCATATCTACAGACATAGGTCTATCATACCTGAAAGTTTCATGTTTCTATCTCAACCCATTTTTCAGAAAAACTCTGGACAACCCGACCTTTTAAAATTCATAAAATCGGCAATATCTCAGACCGGAAGTGACGTAATCAAAAAAGAAAAAAAACGCATAAGGTTCAAGTGATGATACATAAGTCCTGAAAGTTTCATGAAAATTCATCAGGCCGTTTTCGAGAAATCGCGTGCACAAAATCGGTAAGAAAAAAAACAATAATAAAAGTGAAAAAGAAACCTAAGAATAACAGAAAGGTCTTCCGCTGAAGACGGAAGACCTTAATAATAATAATAATAGGGAAAAAGTAACCGAACGAAAACAATAAGGTCTTCCGTTGGAAACGGAAGACCTTAATAAGAAACAGAGTAAAAACAATATTTTCCCAAACTCCGTTTGGGGAACATAATAAGGCATTATCTGTGGTCTCCGGTTATTCGTCAAATTTTGAACTTTCATTAAGACACTTAAAAAGTAAAATTTATTTTTCTCTATGTTGATCTGTACTATTTGCGCCAACGTTTAAAAATATAATATAACTGCAATAGACAACATGTCAAGCCGTGTTTTGAAGGTGGAGTCCTTTGATTTTCATGAATATGAAAAGAAATTTGTGACAGGTACCCACTTCACAGCTTTCGTAAACATCAAGCGCAGATTTGTTCAAAGTCGAGATCAAAATATACAACTTATGTGAAAATATTTTTGTTGAACAACTTTGCGCTCTATGTTTTCTACTGAAAAGTATCATGATTTTGAATCTGTTCGGTGAGTACATGTACATAGGAATAACCTCTTGTTGACCTGCTAAGAATAGATATTATGTCACGTGATTCCATACCGACACAGGTGAATACCTCTGGAAAGCATGTTTTCTGTAAGAAGCGACACATGAAGCTCGTATTTGAAAAGTGAAGTCACCGGGTTTTATTTCTTTAAAAATTCAAAACAAGGTTCTCTATAGACTACCACTTATGTTAAACTATGATGATTTTCCGGAACATATTTTAATTCTCACGAATGTAATCGCAATTTTTTTCCTGGGCATTGCAAACAGCACACGAATCAATATATGAGTACATAGATGTATATAAATACATATGTAATCCATTTCTTGCAAAAAAAGAAACAAACAAGCAAAAATGCCAAAGATGTAACATTTTTTTTCACATTTATTCAATCTAAACAAATACACTATACTGACCACTTCAATATGCAAAGCAATATTACAGTCTTGCTACGTTTTGGGGTGCATATAAACTCCGAAAAACTTTGCATGTATTAATGCAACGAAGAAAATAACTATTGGGTTTGAATTTCATTTACCAATCTTGTGATTTTTATTAAAAGAGAAAATCCTTGTGAAGTATAATAACTCCTACTTAATGATCTGTTACACATTTTACCTTATGTCATTCAATTAAATGTCAAAATCGACGATCGACGCTGCATACCTGTATTTTTTTACTGCATTATCAGGCTGATATTTCTCATAGCAGACATAAATAATAATTATGTTTCTATCATTCTAACAACTGTTTTTGAAGTGTTTATACACATGTATATTACATGCATTTGTACACGTCAAGTATAAATCAATAATTGATAAGTAAATCGGAATATTCATTACAGAATTTAGAGCGAAATTAAGAAATAAATATACATGTCAGGCATGTAGTACCAAGGGGTGGGTGGTTGAGAAAAATCTTGAGCCCCCACCCCCCCCAAAAAAAATTTTTAAAAAACTTTTTACCCTCTTACGATACGAATGAACACATATTAATGTTAATGTTCAATTTTTCAAATCAAAATGAGTAATATTTAGACTCCCACTTTTACATAATCATTTTTGTTTTCAAGTTTGAAAGGGTTTTCCCTTTTTCTTTTGCTTTATCAAACTTTTGTTCGAGTATCTATTCTTGTTTATTTTTCCTCACCCCCCCCCCCCCTTTACAAAAGAAAGGAGGTGTATTTCTGTGTGTATTTTCCATAAATTATTATTTGATCGCTTGTACTTTTTCATCATATAAAAGAAAATTAATATAATGGTTAAAATATTTTGACATTTTATTCAATAATGATAGATTAAAAAAAATTAAGATGAATAGGTTTTTTTCAAAACTCCGACCAAAAATACCTCAAAAACAAAAAGAAGACCCCTCACCCTCATCAAGTTAAGAATAATACAAATAATGCAAAATAAAATTCAAACTTATTCATTTGAAGATTATTCGTATACTAGTACATGTATATAGTTTCTTATTTCTTATTTCACGCTACAGCTCACCATGTCATCCTTTATATAGTACCTAATTTAAATGTCTCCGCCCATTTGTATGTAATAGAGAAACCGCACTCTGTTTGAAAGAAAATGTTCTGGAATTTGTATGTGCGGTAGGTGTTGAAAATTGGCTTATATTTCTTAACCCTTTGTGTGCGGGAACCCAATATATTGGGTCTGACGTCATAAACGCTACCGTGCGGGAACCCAATATATTGGGTCTGAGTTTGGAATTAGCACTTCGTAACATAAAACTTTGTCTAAAACGTATAAGTGAGTTGTGAATTACTAAAAATCTATCAATATGTATTATAAAAGTACAATACATTGAAAAATAGGTAATCAAGATGTGAAAATATGCGAATTATTTGTGAAATTGTGATTTGAGGTGAAGGTGTTGGCGTTTATTACGATGAAAAGTCAGTCCGCTATTTTTGGAAACAGGGAAAAAACGGTGCGTCGATTTACCCAAAAGGACCCAAAAGAACCCAAAAGGACCCAAAAGGAACCCAAAAGGACCCAAAAGGACCCAAAAGGAACCCAAAAGGACCCAAAAGGAAATTAAGAACGACCCAAAAGGACTTAAATAAAAGAGAATAAATGGATATATAATAAATACTTTCATATTTTAGTAAAACTAAAACTGGTTTTTTGAGGATAAAGTGTGTGTTTGGGGTAGGGGTGGGAGGTACCCTACCCCCCCCCCCCCCCCCCCCATATCGATACCATATGCCATGTCATTAAATAAACTTATTTCTTTATCTATCAAATATCATATAGCAAGATATGGTAAAACAGAAGGAGAAATAGAATAATACAGTGTACTTTGTTAATTTCAGCTGAAACGAATCAAAGCATATCTGACCAAATTTAGTGTTTGAAGTGTTATAAAAGTCGTATGTTATTTCTTTAAGAAAAGTTGCAACAATATAAATGTATGTTTTTGCCAACTTTTAGGTAAATTTAAAATATAATATTCATAATTTAATTCAAATTATTAAGTATCAGTATATCATAATATATTCATTTTGAGTCCTTTTGATTTCCTTTTGGGTCATTTTGGGTTCCTTTTGAATCCTTTTGGGTTTCTTTTGGGTCCTTTTGGGTTCTTTTGGGTCCTTTTGGGTAAATCGACGCACCCGGGAAAAAACGCGCATGTAATAAATATCTACTAAATTGCTCTAATATAAAGGAAAATAAAGAAATAAACCTCAAAAATAGTTAAATATCAATAATTCTAATAAATTTGTGCTAGTAGACATAAAATTACTGAGAAATTGTCGATATTGTAGCAGAAAAAACTCTGTTTAGCTTGACTTGACCTTAACCTTGCGAAGTTCATGTTAAAACGAAAGTAGGGTGCACATGCTACTGAACTTCAGTCTGAAGCATATCGAGAGCTTATATGGTCGGCAAAGTTTTATATTTTGGACATAATGTGGTTATTATTTGTTTATTTGGCATTTTGTAAGTAGACATGGACATTACATCGTCTAAATGAAAAAATCTGGCAAGCCACAGACGTTTTTATTTTCCTCAGTCAGTCAGTGGCTGTGCATGTTGTTAACATACGTAATTCAAGCTTTGCTTTGAAATAAAGGTTGGAAAAAATTGAAGCATTCTTGTCAATTAAGAGTATTTGGTTTTTTTAACAATAAATAAACAAATAAATAAGTAAACAATTAATTTTTTTAATCTAAAGACCCATTTGAAAAAATGTTGTAAAAATAAAAAAAAAAAAGGTTTCACCTAATTAAAAAAAATAAATGTGGAGGACGTTAATACTGTAGAAAATATTCCGATGAGTTATTGCATTAATAAGTAAGTGCCAAAGAGATATATAGAGAATATATATCCATCAAAATATTTTTGTGATCAAGCAAAATTAATTCATGATGCATGCAGGTATTCGAAATATACTCAATATGAATTTTAAAAACATAGGTACAGTGGACCCTCATTTATCCGGACGCTTTGGTTCCCAGTCAATTTGTCCGGATATGTGAAGCATCCGGATATCTGAATCACCAGTTAAACAAGACAGAATAACATTTTAAAATTTCGTTCCGATGAAAAATCGTCCGGATACTGAAGCATCCGGATATCTGGCGTCCGGATATCTGTTACAAGGACCACTGTAATCAGAGATTACAGAGCTCACCTCAACGAATGTTGTCTTTACGTAAGGCAAAGTCACACAATTAACCAACAAATAGTGTACATTCCAAAAATGAAAATATTTAAGCAATTTTGATCTGATACTTTGAAATAGACCTATATAAAAAATTTAAACTAGTTATTCTTCATGAAAATGTAATCAATATCCAGCATCTGAAGCAAATTTGAGAATTTTCATCTCTTGATGAAAACTATCACCTGTTCACTCAACCGGAAAATGTAGGTCAGATGCAGCATCCGAAGCAAGCCCGGTAGAGTGTATCCTTAGATGTATCATCCATGCAAGTTTGGTCAACATAGGGCTTATAGTTACTTGCAAATGAAACATGCACCAAAAACTTTAACCTGTTCACTCAACCGGAAAATGTAGGTCAGATTCAGCATCCGAAGCAAGTCCAGTAGTATGCATCCTTAGATGTATCATACATGCAAGTTTGGTCAACATAGGGCTTATAGTTACTTGCAAATGAAACATGCACCAAAAACTTTAACCTGTTCACTCAAACTGGAAAAAGTACGTCAGATTCAGGATCCGAAGCAAGCCCAGTAGTATGCATCCTTAGATGTATCATACATGCAAGTTTGGTCAACATAGGGCTCATAGTTACTTGCAAATGAAACATGCACCAAAAACTTTAACCTGTTCACTCAACCGGAAAATGTAGGTCAGATTCAGCATCCGAAGCAAGACCGGTATTATGCATCCTTAGATGTATCATCCATGCAAGTTTGGTCAACATAGGGCTTATAGTTACTTGCAAATGAAACATGCACCAAAAACTTTAACCTGTTCACTCAACCGGAAAATGTAGGTCAGATTCAGCATCCAAAGCAAGTCCAGTAGTATGCATCCTTAGATGTATCATACATGCAAGTTTGGTCAACATAGGCTTATAGTTACTTGGAAATGAAACATGCACCAAAAACTTTAACCTGTTCACTCAACCGGAAAATGTAGGTCAGATTCAGCATCCGAAGCAAGCCCAGTATCCTTAGATGTATCATACATGCAAGTTTGGTACCCAAAAGGACCCAAAAGAACCCAAAAGGACCCCAAAGGAACCCAAAAGGACCCAACATAGGGCTCATAGTTACTTGCAAATGAAACATGCACCAAAAACTTTAACCTGTTCACTCAACCGGAAAATGTAGGTCAGATTCAGCATCCGAAGCAAGACCGAAAGTATGCATCCTTAGATGTATCATCCATGCAAGTTTGGTCAACATAGGGCTTATAGTTACTTATAAAATGAAACCTGCATCAAAAACTTTAACCTGTTCACTCAACCGGAAAATGTAGGTCAGATTCAGCATCCGAAGCAAGACCGGTATTATGCATCCTTAGATGTATCATCCATGCAAGTTTGGTCAACATAGGGCTTATAGTTACTTGCAAATGAAACATGCACCAAAAACTTTAACCTGTTCACTCAACCGGAAAATGTAGGTCAGATTCAGCATCCAAAGCAAGTCCAGTAGTATGCATCCTTAGATGTATCATACATGCAAGTTTGGTCAACATAGGCTTATAGTTACTTGGAAATGAAACATGCACCAAAAACTTTAACCTGTTCATTCCTTTTGGGTCCTCAACCGGAAAATGTAGGTCAGATTCAGCATCCGAAGCAAGCCCAGTATCCTTAGATGTATCATACATGCAAGTTTGGTCAACATAGGGCTCATAGTTACTTGCAAATGAAACATGCACCAAAAACTTTAACCTGTTCACTCAACTGGAAAATGTAGGTCAGATTCAGCATCCGAAGCAAGACCGAAAGTATGCATCCTTAGATGTATCATCCATGCAAGTTTGGTCAACATAGGGCTTATAGTTACTTATAAAATGAAACCTGCATCAAAAACTTTAACCTGTTCACTCAACCGGAAAATGTAGGTCAGATTCAGCATCCGAAGCAAGCCTGGTTGTATCCATCCTTAGATGTATCCTCCATGCAAGTTTGGTCAACATAGGGATTATACTTACTTGGAAATGAAACCTACACCAAAAACTGCACCAAAAATGTTAACCTGCTCCAAAAACATTAACCTGGTCATTCCTCTGCTGAAATTGCAGCATCTGAAACTTTGACTGGTACAATGAAACAAACTAGAACCATCTTCCATGCATGTCTAATCAATATAGGACATAGAAGTACTTAAAAAGAAAACTGCTCCAAAAAACTTAACCTTAACCTGGGACGCCGACGCCGACGTGGACGCCGAACCGACACCACGCCGACACCGACGCCGACGCCGAGGGTATTACATAAGCTCCCCCAACTTCGTTGAGGTGAGCTAAAAACTGACAATTATGAAGTGGCCCTAATTACACCTTAAATTTCTGGTTTAAAGCTGCTTGATGTTCCAACTATTTGGGAAAACTTTCAAATATTTTTTATAACAGTATAATAATATTTTGTAAAATTTTTAGCACAATTAAAAATTAAAAACTTTCCAATATTTTTTATAACAGTATAATAATATATTGTAAAATTTTTAGCACAAATAAAACTTAAAAATAAACTTGATATTTTCTAGTGTATTCAAATGTAAGCTAGTTCTCCACACTAAAACTGAAGTTTACTTTAAAAAATCCAAATAGTATTGAGAAGAAATGAAAAACATTAACATATCAGAAAAGATGCATTGATGCATTCAAACATGTGCATATACATGAAAATGGTAAAAAGTAATGAACAAATTTTGAAGTGCTGATTTTCCCTGAAATGACTGTCATTTGTTTAAACTGTGGTATTTGTTTTATTTCAGTAAGTATTAAAAATACCATTTTATTTCCTTGATGAGGATTATAATATAGACTCTCA
>NW_026932752.1:0-5315 GCF_032062105.1 Saccostrea cuccullata
ACCAACTTTTTAAAGAGATTCCTTTGAATTTACTCCTTCTAATAGTTATGTTCTTAGATCTGAAACAAACTATGACCTTCATCAACCGAAATATCGAACAGATCATCTTTTCATTTTTCCTTATTCCGGTGTTCATTTATGGAACAAATTACCCTTGCATATCCGTATTTCACCAACTGTACAAACTTAACCAAAAAGGGTGCAGAAAAAAAGGGGCTTTGTCTGAAACTGATGGACAAATCATGCTGTGCACACATTATATCGCTGCACTCTTTTCCAACGCATATAAATCTATATATGCTATATTAATGTTATAGATAAATAGGATACTAGAGCTTTTTAGAATGATGCTTAAAATCAAGTTGCCATTAATTGTCTTTTGAGCAGACATTTCAAATGATGAGATATTAGGTGAAGGAAAAAATACCATGTTTTGGGTTACAAATATACCCTTATCAAGCTCGTTTTCTTCACCAAAAAAATTAAAATACTTGTAAGCATGGGTGTATGTATCTTTTCGAAAAGAATTATTTTAAAAATTTTGAAAGAGAACACCAAATATAAAAATTTTCCAGACATATCCTTGTTGCAATACCTTGTTTACCTACTTCTGTCTATAAAATAGAGAAAAAAACAACAAGACAGAAAAAAATGAAAATAAATATCCGCATCTGTTTAAATATTATCTGTATGTCAAAGATGGTGTCACATTTTGCAAGCACTTAATAAATCATGTATATGATATCTAAGGTGACTTAAAGATAGGCCACAGTACTTTTACCCATCAACGTAATTCACTAAACCTGCGTTATAAAACATTTTGGAGAAAACCCGACTAAAATCGGTACCGCTGTTTCAAAGATAATCAATGTTGAACGTCTGCATTTGCACCTGTGAAAAAGAATATTTCACTGATATGGAGACGTCACTATTGCCGGTGAAGGGCTGCAAAGTTAGGCTAATGCTCGGCACTTACGGCCTTTGAGCAGGGAGGGATCTTTATCGTGCCACACCTGCTGTTACACGGGGCCTCGGTTTATACGATCTCATCCGAAAGACCGTCCCATTTAGTCGCCTTTTACGACAAGCAAGGGGTACTGAGGACCTATTGTAACCGGGATCTCCACGGGGGATTTAAAAAAGGAAAGATGGAACTAAAATTTACAACTCGGCTCTTTTAAGGAGGGTTTATAAAGGTTTTTGAGATTAGACTAATAGACTTCATGTTAAGAATGAATATAAGGTATTGAAGATACTGCATTTATTCCGTATGCTTTAATTAAAAAGACTATATTCCCGACCGAATGTTTTTTTTTATCTTACAAAGGCTAACAAAGGTTAAAAATGGGCGCTATTCGGTGAATTTTTTCAAATTAAAATCACTTACAATTATTTTTTTAAGAGCTTTTGAATTGGAAATAAATGAAATAAGCAAAACAGTCAAGTTGTACATTATTCATTCAAAAATAACGGGCTTAATGCAGTGCTGGAACAACGCTTCAGATTATTAGCCATCTAAGTAAGTCAAAAATCTTGGTTTCGATGCCGATGGAATTTCTCATACATAGCCCCACAGTTTAACATGCATTCTCAATTTATAGTGCCAAATCGACCTTGGGAAAAGTCAAAACAAAAATTGAACTGAAACTAATACTTTTATATGTCATTTGAAACATGAAAGTGTATAGTTATTAAAAATCACAAATTCATTTACATACTTCATACTGTGTTTTGTTGACCTCCTTCGAAATGAATGCGGTTGGAGGGCTAATTTTACATCAAGATATTTACGTAATGTTGAAAAGACATATTTGGAAACGAATGATTTTTTTTTAAATACAAAACTAGGATAATACACATAAATTTTTGTTAACTATAAACACTTATGAAACCCTTTATAAACATTAGTGAAAGGAATGTGTAATCTTTGTTTCACTTATTAGTAAAAACAAAACAGGCATAATTTTCATTTAAATAAAATTATATTCTTTTTATTTTAAGTTTTTATTAAATCTGATGATAAGCTAAATAATGACAGTATTCCCAAAAATGTTTCATTATTTGATTCTTTATTAATCTGCTAAGAGAAACGCACATCAATTGAAACATAAGAAAGTAAAATATTTTGCCATTACCCGATTACAAAGTATTTGATAAATATTACGTAAATATTGCACATAGATGTCATACAGAATAAAAGTATATCTGAAAAAAATATGATTTTATTTATCATTTCAAATTATTGCATTTTATGAATTTTTTTATCTGTGTTCTTGACAAGGAGGTGAATTTAAAATTCAAGTTATGACTTATTTATAGAGGAATCATGTAATAAATGACCCCCCTTCCACCATTTAATCTGTTGATTATTTCAAATGCTTATTATAATTGCTTGTGAAAACTTTATCGTCAAATCTAAAAAAAAAAACAAAAAACAAATAACAAAGTTATCCCCATCACCCTTTAAAAAGTTTGTTCATTATTACAGTTGCATATTACATGTGCTCTATAGAGCAATATACGTACATTCTACATTTAATATACCGTTAATTGAATTTTCAGTACTATTAAAACATAGACGCATACGTTTTAAGTTTTATGTCTCAATAGCAATTTAAATGGGAAAAAATAGGTCCACAATTTAAAACATGTATTTCTTGCAGAGCAACAAAAATGGAAATGGATTTAATTTCGACCAGTTTCTTGACACCCCACACCAAGCTGTCTTTTTTAACCTGATGTGGAAGCCCCCCCCCCCCCTCCACACACACACTACATGTAGCGCAGTGCCTGTTCTCTGGAATTATATTTCCTACAAAAAATGTAAAATTATATTTTCGTCTTCAAAATGTTAAGCTTGGCATACAATTAAGGTGCATACAACGATTTTTTTAAGTAGACGATACATCAGTTCAAACAAAGAGCAAAATACAAACTTTAAGAAAGTTTTGTTTCAGATTTACGTTCCGAATGATAACGTGCATTACACTTAAAACTATGCAATATTAACCAATTGCTCAAAATGGAAACATTCGATCATTAAACCACAATTTTACTTGTGAATAATATTATGTCAATCAATTTTCAAATCACACGGATGCACAAGATATTGAGTAAAAAATGTTCACCTTTAGTTTGCATGTGCACTTCCATTTGCATTTCTGCACTCTTGTTACAGAAAATAATGTCATTTTAAGAAACAGTGTATTTCTTCATGTTTTTAGTTTTTAAATCATTAAGATTCACTCGCAAATCTGTTCAGACAGTTCAATAATTTAATTCCTATTTATTTTAAAAAATGGTAAAGTAAGTATTGGTAACGTAAATATCGGTAACGTAAATATCTTTCTGATTTATTTATCGTATCGCATTTATCGTAATGCTGTTGTTTAATCATTTCACTGTTAATTAAAGGTATATTCTAGTACTTGAGTGTTGGCAATTTGACCCATAGGAAACAGTGTAGTTCTCTTGCTTAATTTGTAAAACGTAAATATCGATAAATTTCTTAACCATGGGACTCATAAGAAAAGGGGAGCTATTTTTTATAATACAGATAAACAGTGTCTTTTTTTACCATTCCATGCAATAGAAGAAATGTTCATGATGTTAAAAAGTTACAACTTAATTCCATTGAGTCAGTTCAGCAATCCTTCAAGTCCTTTTGAATCTCCAAATTGAAAAGTAATAATTTTGCGGTGACATCAAAATTTGATAAATATATTAAATCTTTTTAAAATTTGTGACACACATATGTGTGCTTGGTGTGATACTCAGAAATTATAACTAAAATGCAGGACAATCTTACTAAGAAAAGGATATTTAAATGATTTAAAACTTCTTTTTGGTTTAAAATAAAAACTATTCTATGATCGGCGAGAGCAACGTTAATATCTATTTCTGCTGTAAAATACGATTTTCGCCTAAGACAATTATTCAAGTTACAAAAAACAATTGTTGTATTTTAATCAACAACCCACAATGGTTCATATGAATAGCAGAAAATAAAATTTATTAGAAATATTATATTACTTAAAACACGGTACATCTGTATATTATTTAAAGCGCATTGAGACTATACTTTGAGAATGCGTGTTAAGGTAAAATAAATCAATGAGCAATTGACAATCGATTAATCATATATCAAATATAGTCTTGTTTATGACGAATTTATTTATATCCTCTTTAAATAAATAATAAATAAAAAACGTCCGTATTACAAAAATACATAGCAAATATATTTTCATGAGAAGAAGATATTAAAAGTTTATATTATATATTATTAAGTTTTTTTTTTTAAATTTTAGACAAGAATTTCAGGACTCCTCTCTTTATCAGTACTCCAACCTTTAAGTTTACAAAATAACAAAAAATGTGAAAACTTTTGAAAATATTCCGATGTGTATAATTATTTCATCGATATCGCTTAAAAGATTGTGTCCTATCTTCCTGAAATCTGATAAATCTAGTATATGATATCTTTGGTGATTTCATTCGTTTATTGTTCATTTTTCTCTTAAAAAGAAAGTTCCCAACAAATTAATCAACTGGGTTTTTTGTAAGGGTATGTCAACATCTTTAAACTGAGATGCCGAATTTCTTCCGTAATTGTGTATACATTACACCATAAAATTATATTTCTGACCGCATTCTTCACATTAGATAGATTAATGTGCATTAAAGAGTCCGGAAACGATAGAATTTGAAATAAATTTCAAATGTTTACACGTTTTGTTTCTTGTAAAAAGGTGAAGATACCAAAGAATGATTGGTCTTAAAAATTCGCTAAACAATTCAAATATGTGAAAAGGACATAAAACACAAAAAAAAATTCCAGAAGTGGAATGATTTGACTTGAAGGATGGAATATCCCTTGTTGATCGATCTCTCACCTACTCTGAACCCTATATAATTGTAAGTTAGACGGAACTTTCCGCATTTAATTCAGTATAAACCAAACACCTATACCTAACAATTGGTATAATTCATTACACAGCCATACAGCCAACGGCCAAAAAAATTTATAAAGGAACGACATTAAAGGGAATTGTTGAAATCCCTGTTACATAAACTTAGCAGTCAGTAGAATATGCATCGCTAAAAAAATCATAATCTGAGCTAGATTCAAGTAGCGAATATATTCGCTACATAAACACCATCTGCAGCTGATAGTGGAGCATTACAGCATGAATAAGGATAAAACTTCGACTTCACAATTATAAGTCACGTACGAGGGTTGTCCAAAAAGTTCGTGAACAATGACGTTTTTGTGAAAATAAATGGTTTTATGAATCTTTTATATCAAAATATTTTTT